>NC_068939.1:72023859-72047507 GCF_016801865.2 Culex pipiens pallens
TTTTTAGTTTTTAGTTGCAAAACCGACTCTCTTGCCCTAACTCTTCGCTCACCAGGACAAGTATTCCACGACGAAAGCTTCAACCTGCCAGTCCCAACTCTGCCCCGGCAAGAAGTTATGCCATGTCACACCCGGGCAGGTGCATCGAGAAATCGCGCAAGGACCTTAATTTTTTTGTTTTGTCTTTTTTTAGCATTTTTTTACCTGGACCAACACGTCTCATTATGGATTCGCAAAGGGCCTTCGTCGCCTTTCGTCAACGCGGGGACATGAAAAGTGAATCTTGGGTAGCTGCATGGGTAGTGGCGATTGTAAATTCAAGTACGCCAAAATTGTAGAGTGCTGCCACAGACAAATTAGGGAGTCTGAATTTTCACGGTCATCGATGCGATCAAAACGGGTCGTCTTTTAACCGAACATGAAACGCTGGCCACAAAATTGACGGTGCTTCGATTTAAAACGCAAAAAGTTTTTTTTTTCTTTAAGGAATTCGCTTTCAGTTTTCAAACAATTGATGAGTTATTACATAATTACAACCTTCAGGTCCGCCATTTAACTAACGTCCACGATGTCGTCAAGCTAAACTGATCACATTAAGGGAACGTACGATTATATTTTTCATCGACTAAGGAGCCTCCCAAAAGGATTAAGAGTCGTGGGAAAGCACTTTGTTATGATTAGAAGGCAGAAAATCTCATACCCCTACAGAATACGTTCTCGATTTTCTCCTCCCTTTTTTCATATGCAAACGACTTGGGCGCGAGGAAGAGACAAACCCCCGTTCTGCCTGGAATGGAACTCCTTCTCAGGTGGACCACCCGCGGCAGCCACCCGTGACGATCGAACCGTACCGCAGTCCGAGCTCAACTTGGCCAATGGCCCGCCAGTGGAAGAAGGAAGAAATGCGATGAAATCTGCTGCAAGCAAACTGAACCTGAGCGCAGAGAGCGGCTTTTGGCTACCTTTTTCTTTGAGAAGTGCCCTTATGGCTCGAGGCTGCGCCAGCGAGTCAGTCAGTCAGTGTGGGGAGCTATTTTTAAGCTCAATAATATTATTACCATAAACAGCGTTGAGATTATTGTTATTATCATTATCCCCGAGATGATGTTTAGGAAACATCGATGAAAGTGCTTCATTGTGAGAGAGCTCTTATTTTGTTGAGAGCCATTTTCAAAAAAAAATCTAATAAGGCCGGTGCAAATATTTTTCAAAGTTTATGTCCCCCCCCCCCTCCAATCAAAGTTGTTCAAAAAAATCAGGAGGCAAATTTTTTTTTCAGAAAACTTGAAAATTTCAATTGAATTAGAAGTCAAATCAACGGAAAACAATCTAAAATGCCCTATTCTGAATTGACAATCATATTAAGCATATTTGGGCTCGTTTAAAAATATTTTGAACATTTATGAAATTCACCGTATAAACTTTTTTTCTTGCAAAATAAAATGTTCGTCAATACTAAGAAATTTTGGAAATTTAATGATTGCAAAACAACTGGACAGATGTGTAATGCAGTTTAAAATACTTTTTTCATTCAAATGTTGAAATCGTGGCCTGTAATTTTGACAAGAGTCGGGGAACATGAACTTTAAAAAATATTTGAAACGGCCTAAGGCAGGGGTGCTCAAAGTTTTTGGAGGCCGGGCCAAATTTGAAGCTCAAATGAGTTTGCGGGCCAAATTTACAAAGAAAGGTTATTTAAAAAATAAATAACATTATTTTAATTTAAAAGATTTGATTTCTGTTATTAAAAAAAAAGTCAATTCAAAATGATAGAAACCACAAAATAATTGCAGTAAAGAAAGAATCTCTATCTGAAGGCGTAATTTTATCTGATTTTAAATATAAGTTAAGTGTGGCTAATGAAAATTCGTTGAGAGCCAGAATTTCAACATTTCAATGAAAAAAAAATGCTAGAAAATGTTTTAAGCTTCCGTATAGTTAAGCTGCAATCATTATTTTCAAAAAAAATATGGTTCGTCAAAAAAAAATCATTTTAGAGAGTTTTTTTTTTATTTATTTCATCGAAGATTCACTAAAATTCAAATTATTTTTAATAAACCCAAACATGCTTAAATGATTCTAAATGCAAAGGAATGCATTTTTAATTTATTTCAGCTGATTGCACTCAAATTTAATTTTTTGAAGTTTTGAAGTTTTTTGAAAATATATTTTTGCTCCTGGTTTATCGAGCCAATTTTTTTATAATGGGGGAGGGGTGGGTTGATCGACGAAAGCTTTGTAAAATATTTGTCAATCAGATTCGTTATCTAACTGTGATGAGTTCGAATCCCGGAGGAAGTGCAATGTAAGTTTGAGGGTCAGTTCATAAAAGGGTCATTATGACTTGCAAATTAATAAAGAAAACTTATATTTTTGCAACTATTACAGAATTCTACATAAGTCAAACTTGAACCTTTTTTTTTAAATATTTCCAAAAATGTTTGCTAAAAGTTTTGACGATATTTACTAGTGAAACTCACATTGAAACGTGTGAAATTGTTTTAATTATAAATTTTTTTGAACAAGTTATTTGTATCCTAAAGCTGGGATCAAAATATTGATGAATCATAAGTTTTTTTTATTAACAAAAAAAAAGATTAGCATATAAAAGTTTAAAATAAACCTTAATTTTGAAAAAGTATAAAATCACTTTACAAGATGTCAACGGGCCATTTTACATGATCATTCAAAATGGGTCCGCGGGCCACAAAATATCACCTCACCCGCGGGCCATACTTTGGTCACCCCTGGCCTAAGGCAAGGCCTAAAAGGGATGGGAGGGGGGGGGGGTGCAAAAAAATATAAACATTGAAATAACAAGGCATAATATTAGTATTTCAATGTAAAAAACTATTTTAAAATGCATTTTACACCTGCCTAGTTGTTTTGCAATCATTGGTTTTCTAAATATATCTAAGTATCAACGTATTACACTCAACCCCCGGTGGTTGGTCACTAGGCCGTCCCAAAAAATGAATAGTTGTCAAATCTTCGGTGCTCACCCCTAGAATGATAGATTAGGATGTCAGGAACAATGTTTTCATACAACAAAAAAATCCCAAAAATGGTTTACAACTCGCGCGCGGAGCTTGAATGAAAAAAGTACATTTTTCGAGTATTTTTCAGAAATGCGCGTAACAATCATACTAAAAACATTCAAATTTGGTCGCCTTGGGCTTCAAGTTATAGTTTAATATCCCCTGAACAAATTCCTGTACAGACATAGTCGTTAAAAGCTTGTGTTTGGGCATGGCAGGGCGTTTTAGGGAGAAAAAATTGTATTTTTTAGTCAAAAAATTTCAAAAATCACTCCCCAAAACGATCCAAAAAAATTTGCAGCCAAAACTCATGCATTCAGCTTACAGGAAATTTATGGAGATCATTTTGCTTTTTTTTTAACATTCAATTTATGTCCACACAAAGCCAAGAAATTTGCATTTTAGTGAACAAAAAGTGACGAATTTTTTTTGGGACGGCCTATTGGTCACTTTTTCGTTTGACACTTTTTTAGTTTGTACCCCGTTGGTTGGTCAAAGTCAAACTAAAAAGTGACGAAATGTCACTTTTTACACTGCGCTTACGCACACTATCAAAACAAACGTTTGGAAGTATATGTGAACTCCGTTTAAAAGGGGTGTCAAACTAAAACCCGTTCGTTTGTCAACAGTTTGTGTCAAACCATCGGGGTTTGAGTGTAGTTTTTTCGCCGAATTTTCTTTTTTTTGTGCTACTGTACATCGGAATTTTACAAAAAATCAAAAATATTTTTGATTGGTTCGAAACACGTTAAATATGATTTGAATAGCAGGAAAATGCATTTAATTTTTTTTTTGCAGTCGATTGGACTTCTGTTTTCATTGAAATTTTCAAGTTTTTTTTATATTTTTTTGCCCCTGATTTTTTGGGCCGATTTTACGGTCCGGGGGGCGACATAAACATTGAAAAATATTAGCAACGGCGTTAAGGGGTTACATATATCGATTCCTCTGTGCTCTCTTATGCTAACTAGATAGGAAAACCAGCGAGCTAAGAACAAGAGAGCATAGAGGCATCGATATGTAAATCGGCAAAAATGCCATGGGATGGTATAAGCACACAAATAAACTTTCTTCAAATCTATTTCCAGGGCATTACAATATACATTTTCAACTACACCTAAGTAATATTTTTAAACCAACTAGCCACCAACTAGTTTTATTGATTTTTTATGGTAGCATCTTGATTGCTTATAAGTTTCATGTTGGCTTTCACGGCAATCAAAAAGCATGAGCTGATTTAAAGGTTTTAATAAGGTTTTATGCCTCGGACATAAAACCTGATGGCAATAAAAGCCATATGGCTTTCAATAAGGTTTTATTAAAGTTTTAAAAGAGTCTTGAAACCCGATGGCATGCCTAATGGTTTTATCTCATGCTTCTTTGAAACCAATAGTGTTGTAGCAGTCAATTGCCTTTAGGCATTCAAAAAGCTTACTTAAAACCATAAGCTCCTAAAAAAGCATTTAACGCGGCCAATTAACAATGCATAAATATGGCGCTAAACTCGTGGTTTGATTGATTGTGATTGACCGCCATCTTGATAGAAGAAGTTTAAAAAGAAATAAATTTGATTAGCATTTGATTAAAACACACGTTTATTCTAAATTTCTGACATAACTAGTATAACCATCGACTTCCAAAAATGTGTTGAACATTTTTTTCAAAAAGCTACAATAAAATTAATTAAAAATTGTATTGTATTAAAAAAAATGTTTTGATGAAGCGAGTTGATTTTTTTGGCTCTATCTCGTCCACATTTTTCGATAAAATTTTAACCGCAGCTGAAATTAAGCCACCAACTGAAAATAGAAATAATCTAATAAATTATAATAATTACCTCCAATACATATTATTAAATGATCGCCATTTTTGCAAACCATCTTCATTATATCATTTGGCAAGACAAAGACTATTTTTGCCAGAATAAATTCTGTCTGGCATAAGACGTATGAAATGTAATTTTTCCATAACTCCTAACTGAGTTTTAACAAAGGTTTTATTAGGGATTTGAGGAGGTTGTTAGGATTCAATTTTAAAGCCTTGAACTCCTATGTAGATTTTATAAATAAGCCGTGACAAGCTTTTGCGGAGGTCCTTTTGGGTTTTAAAAGAGGTTTATCGGGGTTCTGGGAAGGCTGTTACGACTAAGTGGTTTTAATGTTAGTTTTGGCTGATAGGTTTTATATCGGTTGTGACAGCTTTGATAAAGCACAAAATGTTACTTGGGACAGACTCGATTATCCGAGACCATGGAAAAATTTCACTTCCGAGCAGTCTACCAAATCCAGAAATGGAGTTTATTTGTATTTTTTTATTTGGCTCAAACTTTGTGGGGCCTTCCCTCTAACCAAAAAAGCCATTTTATTTCATTGGTTCTCCCATACAAAAATGGTACGTAAATATTTGAAAGCTGTAACTTTTCAAGGAATTTTCTGATCATGGTATTGATGGTATTGATGAGGACTGTTCAGAAAAAAATAAGAACACGGAAATAATTTAAAAAATTGCCGATTTTTAAATTAACTTTTTTACACAAAACTCAATTTCCCAAAATATGTATTAATATTTTCAGATATTGTCACTCATGAACACTATTTTTTTAAATCGAAAAACTGCAAATATTTCACTGAATTCAAACTTTCGGTGGCTATATCTTAAAAATGACGCAATCTATCAAAAAATCTGTAAAGTTCTTTTCGATTGGGTAATTCTCCGCCAACTCACACAGCAGTTGCCCCGACCCCTCTTCGATTTGCGTGAAACTTTGTCCTAAGGGGTAACTTTTGTCCCTGATCACGAATCCGAGTTCCATTTTTTGATATCTCGTGACGGAGGGGCGGTACGACCCCTTCCATTTTTGAACATGCGAAAAAAGAGGTGTTTTTCAATAATTTGCAGCCTGAAACGGTGATGAGATAGAAATTTGGTGTCAAAGGGACTTTTATGTAAAATTAGACGCCCGATTTGATGGCGTACTCAGAATTCCGAAAAAACGTATTTTTCATCGAAAAAAACACTAAAAAAGTTTTAAAAATTCTCCCATTTTCCGTTACTCGACTGTAAAAAATTTTGGAACATGTCATTTTATGGGAAATTTAATGTACTTTTCGAATCTACATTGTCCCAGAAGGGTCATTTTTTCATTTAGAACAAAATTTTTCATTTTAAAATTTCGTGTTTTTTCTAACTTTGCAGGGTTATTTTTTAGAGTGTAACAGTGTTCTACAAAGTTGTAGAGCAGACAATTACAAAAATTTTGATATATATACATAAGGGGTTTGCTTATAAACATCACAAGTTATCACGATTTTACGAAAAAAAGTTTCAAAAAAGTTGGTCGTCATCGATCATGGCCGTTCATGGTCACCCGCGACAGACACGGACGACGAAACAAAGAGAAACGCAAAAAGTAACTTTTTCAAAACTTTTTTTCGTAAAATCGCGATAACTTGTGATGTTTATAAGCAAACCCCTTATGTCTATATATCAAAATTTTTGTAATTGTCTGTTCTACAACTTTGTAGAACATTGTTACACTCTAAAAAATAACCCTGCAAAGTTAGAAAAAACACGAAATTTTAAAATGAAAAATTTTGTTCTAAATGAAAAAATGACCCTTCTGGGACAATTAAGATTCGAAAAGTACATTAAATTTCCCATAAAATGACATGTTCCAAAATTTTTTACAGTCGAGTAACGGAAAATGGGAGAATTTTTTAAACTTTTTTAGTGTTTTTTTCGATGAAAAATACGTTTTTTCGGAATTCTGAGTACGCCATCAAATCGGGCGTCTAATTTTACATAAAAGTCCCTTTGACACCAAATTTCTATCTCATCACCGTTTCAGGCTGCAAATTATTGAAAAACACCTCTTTTTTCGCATGTTCAAAAATGGAAGGGGTCGTACCGCCCCTCCGTCACGAGATATCAAAAAACGGACCTCGGATTCGTGATCAGGGACAAAAGTTACCCCTTAGGACAAAGTTTCACGCAAATCGAAGAGGGGTCGGGGCAACTTTTCCCGATTTCGTGTGAGTTGGTAGAGAATTACCCATTGCAAATTCATATTGACATAAAAATGAGGTCAAAAAATGTCATGTATAAAATTTCGATTTTTTCCAGAAATCACACTTTTTTCAAAAATTCATAATAAGGCGGACAAATCTTTGAATATACTTCTCTATGGCTTAAAAATTGCGGGTATTGGTCCCCTAAAACATATAAAAAAATCCCGAAAATTAAATAATACGGATTTTGGGAAATTGAGTTTTTGTGAAAAAGTTAATTAAAAAATCGGCATTTTTTTTCAGTGTCCCTATTTTTTCTGAACAGTCCTTCAAAAGTTACAGATTTTCGAATATTTACGTACCAAAATTGTATGGAGACTTGTATGGGTGAACCAATGAAACAAAATTGCTATTTTGGTTAGAATAGGCCCCACAAAGTTTGAGCCAAACTAAAAAAAAAAATTCAAAAAATAAAAATGATCAAAATCTACCGATTTCACAGAATCACAAAAAAAAAACAAATTTTCGATGCCGTATTTTTGATTGTCGAGCTTAAGTTTGAGTGTATGACCCCTAAATGAATCTAAATTTACTTGGTGTTCGCTTTGACCATGACGAAATTTCAAGTTTAAATTGTCTTTTAGTCACTTTAATCGTGAAATATCTTCATGAAACTTTTAGGACTGATTAAAAATCTTATCAGTGGATTTAATGAATTTTCTGTAATATGAAACTTTTAGATTTTGTACATGTCTGTTACCCCTTAAAACAAATAGATGACGCTCCATCAATTGATGTATAATCTCAAAAATTTCACAATGTTTTGACCCGGTTTAAACTTTAGTTTGAGCGTTAGTTTTCCGGGACTTTTCCCTCCCTCTGCAATGTTTCGGAAAATCTCCGACCCACCTCACGTTTCGTAACATCTCTCCGGTACCTCTCTCCGGGAAAGTGGATTGGTTTTGGTGGGAATTTATCGCCTCCCAAATAAAAAGGCCTTCGGATCGACCATAAATCTCTTTTCCATTAGCCGCAATCAAAGTGAGAGGGGGGGTGCACACATATTGTGCCAAGGGAAGGGGGCCAAATTCAGATGAGCACGTAAAATTTCCTAATTAGATTAAGTGCGTGTAAATACCGCACTCGCAGAGACTAAATTTGAGCCAGACGGTGGCGGTACGAAGATTACTTAGGGGAGGGCAGGGCCCCCTGCCAAAACAACATCACAGACGCAGCTTCCGACTTGGGTGTGGAACCTTGCAAAGAATCGCGCGAAAGGCGGAAGAAAATCGTTTCCAGCTCAGCATTAAAATTAGACTGGGAAAGAATCTGGATTACCGCGGCTGGAAATGCTGCACGGTGGGATGGTTTCGGGAGAAATTGGTCAAAATTTTACTTCAAAAGCTATGGGGTTTGTTATTACTCAAACCTTGAAGAAACTCCAAAGCTTTTTAGCTCATATTTTTGTCGATAAAAAATCTTCAACCGCTCCACTATCCGTGTCGACCCCATGTAGGCGCTAGCAATCGGCCAGAGTAACAACAACAACAACAGCAACCGCCAGAAACAGCTCTCTATGCAGATCAGAGAATGTTTACCGTTCAATCTCACTTCGATGGCCGCCCCCTCAATTTTCCAACTTCCCAAGTCGGGGTCATTTGTTGGTTGCTCAAGTTGCAGGCGCCTCTTTTCTGACTCATCAAAATCCATCACAACAAAATATGTTTGACTTTTGACACATTTTAGTGGTGTTGTTGTTGGAAAATAGTTCAACTCCCACACACCAAAAATTTCTCAAAAGTGGGTCACTCTTCAAGGGCACAACTTTCTTTTCAGTGTACTTGACTGCCAGAAATGTGAGATGGAATTTGTGTAATTTACGGGGTGTACTTACATATGTTGCATAATTACAGGGTGCGTCGTGATGGGAACTTGTGTTGTGTCAGAAAAGGTCATCAGCACGGTATTGAAGTGATTGCGGTTGTGTGACAGCCGGAAGACATGGCGACAGATTGGTTCGATGTAACCGAAAACCACAAAGCATCTGCATTTTAATGTGCCATTTATCAAATTTTAAAAACAACATTTTAGCAGTAAATTTTAAAATGGTCAGTTCTCAGCGCTCTTGAAAAAAACTTATCCATATCAATCCAGCAAACCATAAAAAGTAACAGCCCTGCCAAACAACACCTTGTCGGATTAATCGTCTTAGGTGGCACCTCCAAAGAAGTACGCCATGGTTCAATTCTTGTTTGCGCTCAATGGATTTCCTTTCCGATCTTTTTTTTTGTAATGCCTCATTGTCCCCGTCCCTTGTGTGTACGTTTTATATACTCATACCGGAATATGCAACCGTGCAACAAAAACCCATCATCGCCGGCTCAGTGCAGCAAATTACGTGGTGGCTAACTTGGGCACAGACAAATCGATGAAAAACTTGTTTGTTTGACAAACAGAACTGTTTTGTTATGCATTGACTTGTTTTTTTATTCGAAAAGATAGAACGTTACATTCATAAACTTTCAGAACACTTTTAAACAGCTTTACATTGAAAATATTAAATGCATTGAAAAAAATATTTTAAGCATAATTAAGCCGTAGCAAATATTTTTCATAGTTCATGTCCCTTGCCTCTGGCCGAAATCGAGGAAGAGCAAAAAAAATAACTAATTGAAAAATTTAGTTAACTTGCCATGCTTCAACATTTCAATGAAAAACAAAATGCATTATACATCAGTACAGATGTTTTACAATTATAGGTTTTCAGAAAATCTAAGTTTTCACGAACAAAAATCGTGTAAGTAAGACACCCAAAAACAAAATTTAAGAAAAAATATTTCCCTTGGACTGAAAAGATCCTAGTTAATTAGCTGCAAAGAGTAAATTGGTGTTTTTTTTTTGTTTTTAGAGTTTGCTGAAATTTATAAGTAATATTAATGTTGCAAACAAGCAAATGCTATTCAAGTTGAATTAAATTAGATATGATCTAATGTTTAAAGATTATCTCTTGTGTTTCTGTTCGAAGTCAAGCTAAATTTCAAAACATTGAAAATACGTAATACATTAAATTATATTACACTGCTAAATGTTTGAAAAATGTGAGAATTGTGAAAATCAAGTTTCACATAATTTCTTGGAAAATCTACATATTGGTGAATTCCGGAGTCGTTTTGGATTACAATACTGAATATATAATATTTAAATAACAGTTCTGTTAACGGACCGAAAATACTAAAAATAATAATAAAATATATTTATTTTTGCAATTCTGTCGTGAAACTACTTCAAGAACTACTTACTTTTCCTGTCATTCTTGAACGACGAAATAGCCTACTTTTCTGTACCAAAAATGCCAAAAATAAAATAATCGAATAGCAACACTTATCAAAATAAATGCTGAAAAGTTCTACCTTTCAGCACTGAAATGGGTGCTGAAAAGTTGTGTTTTTCAGCACTTGTTTCGAAAAGTAACACTTTTCATCATTTTTTTGATTTAAACGATTTATTGACAAAATACAAGAAAATTTGACTTAAAACTTCACTCAATGGGTGTTTTTCGGAATTGCAAAAAATGTTGTATGGAACTCGTTGCAAAACTTGATTTTTTCAGCAGTCGACGTATTTATCCAACTCGGTGAACCTCGTTGGATAAATGTACGACACGTGCTGAAAAAATCCTCTTTTTGCAACTTGTTGCATAAACTACTAATTTGATATCGATTTTTGTGTTTTTTTTTTTGGATTGCTTATTTCCTCCAAATTATAATATTAATAGTTTTCCTCAAGTATTTGAAACTACTTTTTTTATTTATTGTTCAATTTGATAACCTCATCACTCTTGAGTATGACCTTTTAATTCAATTCAATTCAACTCGGTTTTATTGGTGAATAATCAAGATACAATAAGTTCTTTTACAGTTCAGAACAGAGTTTTGGAGTTCCTTTCAGCTGTGTGTTTTTGCCTTCCTCACTTTACTGAGGAAAGGCTATAAAATCACTCGAAAAACGAACTTTTTAGTTAGACCTCCTAGACCTACCTTCATTTGTACATATCGACTCAGAATCACCAGCTGAGCAAATGTCTGTGTGTTTGGCTGTATGTAGACATGTGTACCAAATCAATGTCACTGGAATATCTTGTAACAGGCTCAACCGATTTTGGCCGGAATGGTTTTAATCGATCCGTCTTAACGTCCCCTAAGTTGCTATATAAAAACATGCAGTTTTCTCATGCATTTAAAAAGTAATGTTAAAAAAACTGTTTCATATTAAATTAAAATTATGGTAAAAAGGGTGTTTTTTTCATGAAACCCTCACATGTTATATATTTTTAGAAAGCATATGAGAAGACCTTTCTTGTGGATTAAGAATTTTCAAAATCTGACTTACCTATCTAAAATTACAAGCAGTTAAAAAATGGTCTGAATTTACATAACCTCAAATGGTCCCGTCTGGTCGCCACGAAAAAAGCCTTGTAGAGGGATGCCATTTTCCTGAAAGGCGGTGTCTGTATAATCTCGACAAAAAGTCTGTTTTTTACCTCTTAGGTGCTGCGATCACGTTAGGGGAGATCCATAAACCATGTGGACACTTTAGGGGATTGTAATCACTCTATAAATGAGAGGAAGGCACCAACCACCTAAAGGTGGATTAAGCTACGTTTTTTTTATAAATATGATATTGAACTAATATTTTGAAATTGATTTATTTATGTGAGACCTGTTATTGATCATATTTAAAGAATTAAATTAAAACAAAATTTATAATAAAACAAAGGTCTGTCTGTAAATTTAATGTAAGATAAATTTAAAAATCATGTCATTTGACTGTCATCAAATCACTCCTGAAAATTTCATTAAGTCATTCATGATTTCAGCAATCTATACGGCTTTAGTTTGAAAACTTGCAATTTGTCAAACATGTAACGCATTTTGCTGGAAACAAGAAGTTTATATCGACAATAGATGAAATAAATTGGCTGAGAATTCTGTAGCTGAATTTTCTTATTTCGTGATTAAGAAATTAAAAAAATTAAACCTGAAGATAATATTAAATGTTGAATAATAATTTTGAGAGATTTTTTTTTTATTAAGCCTACGTCATACATCCGGAATGGAAGCTTTACCAAAAAATATTAGCCGATTTTGTAGAGTAAGTTTGTTGAGCCTGTAAGCTATCTAGTTCTTAAAAAATTGAGCATTTGAAATGCACGGAGATTTATAGGTGTTATCATATTGGCCTGAATTAGATTCTGTATATAAAAAAATATTTCTTACAATAAAAAAAATATTCTCGAAAGTAAAAAATCCATACAAAAATAATAACAATAATATTTTTTTTAAATACGCAATTTTTACTGATAGAATATTAATATTTATATGGCTTCAGATTCAGGCTAGTTAAAACACAACTTTCTACACCCAGAACTGGGCATCGGCATACGAGAGGATAAAGAGCACGGTTCGATAGTAAAATGGTACTGTGTGCGGACGGAGAGGATAAATCCCGAAATTAACTAGAGTACTTTACTCATGGTTCATTTTCAAAAAAAGTACCGGTACCGAGATTCGAACCCAAGACCTTCGGCTTATTGAACCGTGCCTTTGCCGTATGGGCCACCATGGTTCGATGACTTAGTGGCGGTCATTTGTCCATATAAGCCACTCAATAGGATGAACTGTTTCAATGAACGAATGAACACGCGAGAGGTTTTTACTCAAGCAAAATAGTATTTTCCTCACGTTTCTTTTCAGGAGGACTATCCCCTCGGTCTTTAACTTTGGGTGTACGTCTAAATATCTGATGGGGTATCTCGGATTAAAATATTTTGCTCTAGCCACGCCGTCAAATGTATATAATTTTTAAGGCTTGTTCAAGAGTTATAATTTTGCACTTATTGAAGATCCTTTTGTCATTAGTAATAAATATTTTTTTATTTTTATTTTTTTTTTTGATTATTTAACAACAGAAACCAACCAACGAAACGGTGAAAATGTTCTTCAATAACTCCAATTATTCGATCCAATTGTCTGTGGCTTAAATTTTCTTCCACCTTTCCCGATTTGCCAGCCAGCCAGCAAGACTTTTTTGCCGAATCCGGCCGCGGTGTGTGTGTGTGTGCGATCAATGATCATATGGCACCGTTAAACGAGATTATTGTTAAAGCTGCCTACCTTTCTACTTGCCCTGATTGAGCTCGTCGTCGTCGTCATCAGTTTCTCCAAACAAGAGACTTTGACGACCGTCGACGGTTGTTCCGGTGAATGTAGGTGTAGAACCGTTCTCGATCCGCAACATTGCACAGTGAATAATACATTATCTTAGTTTATAAAAGCAAACGTGAATTCTTAGCAATTTGATAAATTGAAATAAAAAAATAATTCCTATATTGATTTTAAACATTTCAGTTTAATTTTTCACTGTGCAATTCGCGCAGAGTCGGTCGGCTTTGGTTTTGCAAAGGTGTGTGGGTTTTTTGTTTGCACTTTGGCAGAACTTGTTGAGGAAGTATGACACACCATGGAACAAAAAAAAAAGAAGAAAAAAGGAAAAACCTACGGCGGCAGCACCAGAAGCCTAATAGATCGGCCTGAAAGAAGAAACGCAATGAGCACACACACAGGAAGTAGTCCGGAAAGAAAGGGAAACGAGCAACATCTGCTGCTGTTCCTGTGGGCTTGAATCGGGATGATCGCGACAGAGCAGGGTTGTTTTGACGGTGTCCTATGCGTTTATTGTGTCATATTTCGTAGAAAGAATTTGGTAATTTGGTGTTTTGAAGTTCCTTGGCGTTCTTGATTGCGGAGTTCCTACTCGAAACTAGGTATCCGAAGGCTTGATTATTGAGGCAATTGAAAACCTCTTTTTACACCTAAGCTTCCATCCACCCTGGTATTCGAACTGACGACCTTTGGATTGTGAGTCCAACTGCCTACCAGCGACTCTAGCGAATTTATTGCTTCTGAACAAATAATGAAGATGATTAATTTTCTTGGAAAAAACTATAAATTTCCCTAGCAACTCATTCCAAAATTTGTCCAAAGGCCCAGAATCACTTCCTAAAGCCATTAAATTTCACGTTTCCTTACACTTAACGCAATCATTTATGACTAAATCTATGCTTCTGTCATCGCAATCGATTTTCACCGTTAGAAGTAGGCTACATTCCCTCCTCCTCCACCACCTCAGAGCATTCATCATCCTTATAGTTTCCCTACTTTCGCCCAAGTTCACCGAGTGTCATTTGCATTTGGCACAGGAAAGGGCACTTTTACTAGACGGGCTATAATTAGAAGAAGAAAAAAATTCGGGCGTCACCATCAGTGCAAGAAAGAAAAGAGGGAATTTCCCTTCTCTAAGGTCATGACATGACAGAACATTACTTTTCCTGTAAGAAATCTCAAAACAAGCTGCAAATGTTTCTGAATGACTTCAAGGCACTAAGTGGAAAGGTTGGTGGAAGTTAAGCTCAATTAAGTTAAATAAATCAGAAACCCGTTGGCCAAGAATGTTTTACAAGGTCTTGAAAAATTATAAAAAATTATGTCAAAAAGTGGTTTTTTTTCATCTGTCCCAACCTTTCCCTCTAGTGACCCTGTAGACTGATCCCGATTCGCTCTAGATACGGCAAAATAAACCAGTCAGTGCTTGGCACTTCTTTTAAACTGGTGGTAATTGGAAACCACACACATTGAGCAACGACCGTCGGCGGCGTCGTATTAGTTCCGATGAACCGTAAAACGCACCAACAAACGTGGCCGGCTTCCGCACGCGCGCACATGGCGCAGCCGGGAGGAAAGGTGGACAGGACAGGAAATGAGCGAACATCGTCGGTAGTTAGGGAAACGGGCATATTGCACCGAATATCCGCCGGGTGTCCGGTCACTGATCGGAGAAGGGATGAGCCAGGTGTGCAGAACTTTATGGTATTTGATTTGTAGGTATTTTTGGATTTACTTTTGAATAACGAAATTTCCAATGAACTTTTAAATGTAAGAGTAACATAATGAACAAATTTTCTTAAATATATCTCGCAAGCAGTACTTAAGGCAATAAGCAATTCACATACAGCGTCAGACGGAAGGATTTTAAAACCTGCTCTAAAATTGTAAATCTGGCAACACAGCACTGTGGTCCATATCGCAAAATTAAGTGGAAAATTGATTTTCCGAAAAAGTTTTGGAGCCTTGGGTTCTTTAGAAGAGTTGTTGCAAATGGAAAGAAGCAACTTTTGGATGGGTTGAAAATAAGGGTAATTGACGATTAGGGTGATTTTGAAAATCTAACTTTTCATGAATATTTTTGGGGCACTTTGTCGAAGGCAATTTTGTCGAAGACACCAACATTTTATGTCGTAATCTACGTCTTTTATGACCAAATTTAGCATCTTAGCAAACCTTCAAAAATCAGTTTTTTAACATAGCAATTTGGGGTAAATAATGTGATGTTCGGGGCACTTTTAGAGCTCTATAAAACAAACATTTTTTTTTTTTTTACTAATTTGAACTTAAGGGTCAAAAGTTACAGCTATTTTAAGCTCAAAATATGCAAATTTAAAACTTAAATATCTTAAATATACTTTAAGCGCCAGGTTGCATTCGAAAGAGGAGATCTAGCACTAAAATTGCTGAAAAAACTGAAAAAAACAGGGGTGTTTATCTTTAAACTCGAAATATTTATATTTGAAAATGTCAAATTTTCAAGGGAAAAGTGTATGGGACCACCCTTAAGAAATTCGAAAATTGACTAACTATATGGTTTTCCATGTAATTTTTCCCGCTGAATTTGAATCTGCCCTCAGAATTGAGCCAAAGTGTCAAAAAATCGATTTTTGGACTTATTTTGTTTTTATATAATTATTTTACATAGAAACCTAAATATGACACCCTAATTTTCAACGAATCTGAAAGTTGCCCCTTTCTATTTGCAACATCCCTTCTGAAGACAGCAAAGCTCCAAAACTTCACAATGTTTCGGAAAATCTATTTTCCATGTTATGTTATGTTGGAACGTCATTCATGACAGCTATCTCATCAAGTCATCAAGTCGAGACATTTAGTGCTTAGAGTGTGCAAGAACCAAGGCGTACAGTAAAACGGGGTGACTTTGTACAAATTAAATACGTACGGAAAGGTATGGAATCATACTGACCGTGGTAGAGAAATGTTCAAAGTACTTCTAGAAGAAGTTTGCATAAAATTTGAAAGGTATAAAAAGTTAGTTAACTATAATGAAGAAAATGTTGATGAATAAGCATAATTTAATATTCTCAAAGTGTCATGATTTTCACAATGAACTTGATTTCAAATCGGAAAAAGGAATGCATTTTCGGTTTCTTTGGGCAATTTTCCACTAGAGAAGTTAAAATAAGTTTCTAAATAATAAATTTAATTTGTTTTTAAAACATAACTCAAATAAATCTTCAAATATTTCCGGCATTCTCAGTTGAATAAATTTTATATAAAAAAAGTAAATCGTTTTAATCGTGCTTCGAATTCAGTTTGAAATGCAATATGAATCGATAATTTTATAAAAAAAAAACTATTTTAATAAATTTCAGGCAAATTTCTAACTTTTTAACAATTTTGCCTGAAATTTATATGAGTTTTGTTAAATTTTTAAAATGTATTTTGTTAAAAAGCTTATAACCTTAGCTAACTTATTTGAAAAATTGAATTTTTTTTTCTTGAAAACTGTATCAACAACCTTACTGATGGTACATTTGATGTAAAAATAAAGTTTGAATACCATTAACTTGATTTTAACAAGAAATTCTATGATTTGATAGTCACCCCGGAATTCAAAATAATAATTTTCAACGCAACTACACTACTGAATTTTTAGCTAAAATAATGCATGGACCAAGTAAATACAGGATTTAAAAATAATAATCTTGAGGCAAACCTTATCAGTTATCCAAAAATAAATTTAAATCCTATCAATGTCAATGTAAATTGAAATCCAATCAATAAATTGCACAGTATTATTTAGTAAACCTGTCTATTCTTTGGCTTATCATGTCTTTAAAACTAGAACAAAAAGTTGTTTTAAATAGGTTTTGATATGATATGAAAAATCATGATTTTTTTCATTCGTAAACCAGTTTACTCACTTTAAACTTGACTAAATGGACGATCATATAATCTAAACTAAAATAATCGGACATGATTACTCGAATTGCTGTAAAATATTACAAAACATCTACGAATTTATATAAATGATGTAACAATTAACCACACTGGCACTATCACCTGTTGTGATTTTTGGCGGGTGAACTTTTTTGAAAATGATCCCGAGTGTACATGCTCAAAATCTGATCATTTTCTGGTAAATTGCCTAGGGTGAATATTCTCTTTACAGTTTTAATATTAGCGAATAGCCAAAGGCTAAAACGAATGGAAATAGGGCCAAATAGGCCCATATGTGGTATTTCAATGTTGTCTTCCTAGTTAGTAATATGAAAGGCTCAAACTTTCACATAACTGATAAAACAACTTCAAGCTGCAAAGAACAAATTATGAATTTTCACCAACAAGCTGCTTGCTGTATTTTTTTGCTCATTTCAAGATCATGCCAAATTTCTAAACTCACGTGCCCATAAACAGGTCCAATTGCTGCTGCTGCTGGTGTAATTAGTGCCGAGCAACCTCCGCAGGTTCAAAGAGGCAATCAACGAATTACAAGCTGCACGTTTTCCAACAAGAGTTTCCGAAAAAGTTCTGCCAAGCCACCACGTATCCTAGGCAACAACGACATAATAATTGGTTCCAGTAACGATCGAAAATTGGGCGTCGGTAATTACCGGGACGCGACTTCGGAAATTGGTCCCCGGCCAAGTGGCCCAGTTGATAAATATTTGAGAACCGGTGCCACACGGGGGCTTTTCCTTTGCTTTTGCTTTTGTGTTGTCCTCTTGTCCCCGGACCAGCCGGCTTCTCTCTCGCTGTCTTTAGCACGTGTTGTGTGTGCTCGAAAGCTGGTGTCTGACGACGACGACGAAGACTGGCTTGGCGACACGTGCGTTTAATGTCCTTTAATTTATTATTTATGGTTTGAGGAAGAGCACCGGGAGACGGAGAAGGCAGCGCAGTGTTTAACCACAACAGCCGGGACCATTCTCGCTCATTTCCTATAAACACACATGTACTTTGGGGTCTCCTCCTAGGGTAAGGGGTCCTAATTTGGAACTACTACAGAGCTACTCAATTTCTAAAAATGCACCAATTTCTCAACAGTATGTCTAAACTAGGTTCATGTAGGTCCGAAATAGGTTCCTTTCCCCACCCAAAAACAAGTCGTAGTAAAACACACAGGCGTGTTTCGCTGCGCGGTGTGTATGTTTGGTAAGGATAAAAGATCAACACCGACTCGTTCCGGGGTCGAAGGTATACGGAGACACAGCCAGGGCCAGTGAATGCCAAAGAAGCCACCGAAAACGGAAACATCTGTTCCGTTCTACCAGAAAACACGGGGAACAATTCGAGCCATGAACTCGACAAAGTGAAATTTGTCAGTTTAGTAGAGATGAAAAAGGAGGAAAAGGGAACAAGATGTGCACCGGAGAAGGAATGTCGGCTCTTCAGGAGCTGAGGAGAGTTTGAAAGATGAAAATTTGCACCAATTAACTGGTTTGTGAGCGACATATGTCGAACGGGTCAGCGGGGTCAGTCAGGGGACAATAGAGAGAGATGATGGGCTGTCAATGAGAGTGCTTCAAGTGTATTGCTGAAGGTGTAAACCCGCCCAAATGCTAAACTTTATTCCAATATACGGACAACAAAATAAGTACCAAAAATTTAAGACCCTTAAACTGCCCCTGATCGCACAAATGTCCAAAATGCATTTTCATCGCTTTTGAGTTATTGATGCAGTTTGGTTCAACCTAGTGTGCTCTTTCAGAAAACCCTAAAACATCCAGTACTTTGTTCTATAATCAGGTAAAAATCCAGTTTTTTTGTGAAAACTCAACACGTAGCCTTGTGTGTGGGATAAACTTGTCTTGCGTTTTTCTCAGCTTGCTGTTATGGGACATTTATGCAAACATAGACAGTAAAGCATCATCACAAATAACAACAATACCATTAAAATTGCGTAATAAAAACAATCAGTTACAGATTTCAATGTAATCCCGGGAAATTTTTGATTTATTGCAAATTGTTCTGATGTTGGTTCTGATTATTGTTTTGCATCAAAATTGTATTATGACAGCGACTTTAATGGTTAAAATAAGTGTGAAAATCAAATAACAACTTGACTGCACGTAAAAAATCATACAACTACAAGAAAATGTTTATTTTTTTCTATTTTTTTAAGCTCAATTTAACAATACATCAAAAAATTATTCAGGTATTTTTGAAGAGAAGTATTTTTTTATCAAAGTGTTTGGACAGTAAGTAAAATAAATCTATAACGTCATGATTTGAAATCCGGACACTTAGTAGCATATCATTTTTGTAATAGCTGGCAAAAAATCTTGTAATAAGTTGGAAATGTAGAAATATTATCAGGACGTAGTATAACCAGTCAGTTTCAAGAAAATGCATCCAAATTATTTCAATTCTAACAATTTTTCATCAGAATTTGAAAATTAAAATGAATTGTTGTGCTTCGAATCCCGGACACTGATAAAAGCTGATTCGAAATCCGGACACTTTTGCTTCGAATTCCGGACACTCGTTTTTGCTAATGAATCGCACAAATTTTGACTGAAATGTTAGTGAATGTCATTCTTTAGGTCTCAAATAAGCTGTTAACATTAAAACAATCGATAGTTTAAATAAAAATTTGCTAGAATTTAAGGAAATCGAAACCATAAATTTCTGCTTTGCCTTCCCGGTGCTTCGAACGCCTATGAAATATTTCAAGTGAAATGTTTCGCATTTTTGGTAAACTTATAATTTTATTGTATTTAATTGTTTTGGCATTAACTACAGCGTTCAACCAAACTTTAAATGAAAGTTGATGTTGGAATTCATCAAATAACACAGTTTTGGCATTCATTATGCGAACTTATATCCAAATATTTGATAAAACAAGATGAAGTGTCCGGGTTTCGAAGCGTCCGGGAATTCGAATCATGACGTTATATCACAATTATAAAATTTCTTCTAAACTTTGTGAACAGTTTGAGAAAGTGTGGTTTGACACATAAAGTTGAACTGAAACAAAACAGGCAGGAATCGAGCCAAACATTTCATTAGGACACAAAACCAAAACGTAAACATTTGGGATTATTCAACTATTCCATTCATTACCCAAGTAACCGCGAGGCACTAAATAGCGGCATTAAATCAGCATTATATTGGCATTTAATACCAGCAAATAATGCTTCAAAACATTAAATCAGCACTTTTCCCTTGAGAAATATTTCAAGTGGCGCACAGTGATGCCGATTTAATGCCTCACCGAAAGCTCGAACAAAAAAAACTGCTTTATCGACGTCAAGGCTGGGGGAAAAAAAAGGACAGCTAGCTGCTCCACACACTTGGTGGTGGGCCTCCTTTGTTTTTTGTTTTTCTCCTGTTGCGTTTCATGTGTGAGTGTGACACTTTGATGTTATTCTTGCATTTTTCTCGTCGATCTCCAGGATGCGCGCCAGCCAACTGATGTATTCTGAAATGAGTGTTTGTTTTGAAAGTTTTAATCGATGTGGTTGATGCATCGAACATTAAGGAAGACTTTCTTTCTGCTGTTTCGAGTTTCTGGTTCATAAGAAAAACCCGTTGTCATTTTGTTGGACGAAAATTATTGACGAGTCACTCAGCAAATTGCGGCCATCCAGTCAAGTACAGTACAATCAATTACGGAAGGCTTGGGGTTAATAGGGACAAGTAATGGCTAACGGCTAACCTAAACTGTTTTTCCGAGGAGTGCTTGGTCCACGGTTGGCAAAATTTCACAAAGTGTATCAGACTTCCGGAAAGCAGCTTTTTGCTTGCGAGAAAAGTCATTCAATTTTCCAGAGAACTTTTGATAATGTCCTTTGTGCTATGGGCATATGTTTTGAAAAATTTGGCTTAATTACAGGATGCAGTTTTCCACAAAAAAAATAAACAAAAAAAAAACACTTCAGTCAGCGGGAATTGAACCCAGTTCACGCAAAAATAAAACTGTTGCACACTGGGGGAAATGCGCCTTAGCCCGCACGCTTATTGGAACAGTATAACGGGAGAAGGATAAAAGTCAATAAGAGCGTGACTGGCTGAAATGTTTCCCGTATGGATGGGTTACTTTGTTGATAAACATCAAATGCTTTGAAGCACATTTTCAAGGTCGTAAATGGTGATTTAATGCCAGTTGTAATGCTGCAAAGTTTTGGTACTTTGAGGCATTCGCAAAGCTTATTTACTACTTCAAAGCATTCGAGTGCTGATTTAGTACTGAATAAATACTTCAATTTAGTGCTTGTGGTTACTTGGGTAGTACACTCCCTACATGCCCTCCAAGAATCAGATTGATAGCAAACAATTTCCTATTGAAAAAATAAAAAACACAAAAGGGCACAAAACAATGTTCGCTCCAAACCAGACAAAAAGTTCATTTGTGCCCTTTTCTTTTTCGTAAGTTTTTCGTGGTTAAGAAACTTTTTATGTTATAAAGTGAACTTTTCATACATTCTTAACACTAATTCACTTCAAAACAAAGTTTGATTTACGTTTCACTAAGGATTTCTGCAGAAAAAAACTTCGTCGAAATACAATATTTAATACGTCCCGCGGCTGCTGTTCAGTACACATTTGAAGTATTTTTATGTTTCACATACCTTATCTACACCATTCGATCACAAAATTTCACCAATTATCAAAATTTCCTCACTATTTCTAACTAAACAAAAAGGCCCATAAACATCATTTAAAACAACAATCAGGTGACAGCGATTTAGTGCCCCTTCAGATCTCTTCGAAATTGCATTTAGAAAGGGGCCCATTATGAACAACAGTTGGAAAGTTAAAAGGGCCCAATGACGTGATTTTTTAAAAAATTAGCATTAAAGCATTATAGCAGAGTTGAGGATAATGATGTGTTTTATCGTATCATCAGTAAAAATACCACCAGTCAAGCTTTCTTTTTAAATAGGAATTGAAACAAGTTGTCGCGGTTTTTGGTTTTGTGCCCTAATGAAATGTTTGGCTCGAAATTATGTTTATCATGACAAAAATCTTTTCTAAAACAGCTATTGAACAAATTGACAAAGCTTTTTAGTTTTTCATTGAAAATCTAATTTCTCGTGTTTGTTTTACATCAAACAACTCATGTTTTCAAAATTTTAGAAATATTTTTACATTTTTTTTTAAACCTCTCCAACAGTACAAAGCTGTTTTTCAATACTGTTCAAAGGTTTTATTATGCCACATAATTTTCAGGCTTATAATTGACTTCGGTTGAAAGGTTTTTCATAGCACCAAACATAGTTTAAATACTACGATGAATTAACATCATTTCACAATCACTCTTGCATTTTCCTATTTAATTGTTGAACCAGTGCTCCATAAATTATTCACTTCAAATTGTAAAATCTTGAATAGTTACTATGTACTAAACGAATTGAAGTTATTCTTCTTGCACAAACCTATTTGAAATTTAAAACGTAATAAATCTCAATTTTACTTTGACGGTATGGGGTATTTTTATGGAACTACACCAATTATGCTTTAAAAGTTAAGCCTTTAAATTTTTTTTTTTTTCATTAAGCAAGATCTATTTCCAGTTGCTTCAGCAATAAATATTATCAGAAATAAATTTTCCCGGGACGGGGAATTGGACGCTCTAATGATGCACAATGGCTAGAAAAAACATGCATCGTGGCCAGGGGCGCCGACTCTGGGGGGGGCACGGTACTTTTTGCCCCCCCTAAAATTTGGCTGGGGGGGCAGCCCATACATTGTGCCCCCCCCCCCCCAGAAATTTTGGAAGAAAAATATACTTATATCAAATATAAAAAAAAGGAAATAATTGAAAATAATATCTAAAACATAAATGGAACATTGTTTGTACACACGGATAGAATTCTTGTAAGCGAATCCGTAAAATAGTTCAAAAACATTTGTTGTTTTCGAAATCGCTGAAATTTTTTGAACAAAATCGTTTACAATTTTCTGGATTTAGATGCATTATTTTTCTAAATCGACATCGTTTTATCTATACCACTGTGCTCTCTAGGAAAATCAGTAAGCTTAGTACAAGAGCACAGAGGCATCGGTGAATGATTTGAGAGATGTCGTCAACATAGATTTTACGGATTTGCTCATAAGATTTCTATCTGTGCATGTTGTTTCAAAAACAAAACCAATGTACTTTTTCCAATGTACTTCATCTACAATCAAACTTACGCAAACTCTTGCGAAAACAATCATCAAGTTTTCAAACGCAACATTCTGCGATTTGCCATTGTAGGTCAGGATTTAGCGAATATAAGCTGAAACACTTTTCAAAATGGTAATTTGTTGATTGCTTTACGTTTACAAAAATGCTGATGAATTCGATAATTTTTTGGGTAATTTTAGAACAGATTTGAAAAGATTTCAAATACATTTGTTAACCGTTAACCGTTCTATACCAATTTTAGCCAAAAAATACAATTGTTTCAAAAAAAGTAAAAAAAATC
>NC_068939.1:72383804-72405079 GCF_016801865.2 Culex pipiens pallens
GCCTTCCTCACTGAGGTAAGGCTATAATCCTGCTCTAAAATTGAACTTTGTATAAAAACGTCGTAGACCCACCTTCATGTATACATATCGACTCAGAATCGAAAACTGAACAAATGTCTGTGTGTATGTGTGTGTGTATGTGTGTGTGTATGTGTGTGTGTATGTGTGTGTGTATGTATGTATGTGACCAACAAACTAGCTCATGTTTCTCGGCACTGGCTGAACCGATTTGACCCGAACCTGTTGCATTCGACTTGGTTTAGGGTCCCATGGATCGAGTTTTATACAGATTGAAGTTTCGATAAGTAGTTCAAAAGTTATGTATAAAAATGTGTTTTGACATATATCCGGTTCTCACTTAAATGTATGTAAACTATGTCCGGATCCGCCATCCGACCCATCGTTGGTTAGGTTATCAAAAGACCTTTCCAACGAATCCAAAACATTGAAGATCTGGCAACCCTGTCCCGAGATATGTCCACTTAAGTGATATTTATGTACTTGTTGGATGCCGGATCTCACTTAAATGTATGTAAACTATGTCCGGATCCACCATCCGACCCATCGTTGGTTAGGTTATCAAAAGACCTTTCCAACGAGTTCAAAACATTGAAGATCTGGCAACCCTGTCTCGAGATATCCCGACTTAAGTGATATTGATGTACTTTTTGGAAGCCGGATCTCACTTAAATGTATGAAAACTATGTCCGGATCCACCATCCGACCCATCGTTGGTTAGGTTATCAAAAGACCTTTCCAACGAATCCAAAACATTGAAGATCTGGCAACCCTGTCCCGAGATATTTCCACTTAAGTGATATCTATTTACTTTTTGGATGCCGGATCTCACTTAAATGTATGTAAACTATGTCCGGATCCGCCATCCGACCCATCGTTGGTTAGGTTATCATAAGACCTTTCCAACGAATCCAAAACATTGAAGATCTGGCAACCCTGTCTCGAGATATGTCCACTTAAGTGATATTTATGTACTTTTTGGATGCCGGATCTCACTTAAATGTATGTAAACTATGTCCGGATCCACCATCCGACCCATCGTTGGTTAGGTTATCAAAAGACCTTTCCAACGAGTTCAAAACATTGAAGATCTGGCAACCCTGTCTCGAGATATCCCGACTTAAGTGATATTGATGTACTTTTTGGAAGCCGGATCTCACTTAAATGTATGTAAACTATGTCCGGATCCACCATCCGACCCATCGTTGGTTAGGTTATCAAAAGACCTTTCCAACGAATCCAAAACATTGAAGATCTGGCAACCCTGTCCCGAGATATGTCCACTTAAGTGATATTTATGTACTTTTTGGATGCCGGATCTCACTTAAATGTATGTAAACTATGTCCGGATCCACCATCCGACCCATCGTTGGTTAGGTTATCAAAAGACCTTTTCAACGAGTCCAAAACATTAAAGATCTGGCAACCCTGTTTCGAGATATGCCAACTTAAGTGACATTTATGAACTTTTTTGAAGCCGGATCTCATTTAAATATATGTAAACTATGTCCGGATCCACCATCCAACCCATCGTTGGTTAGGTTATCAAATGACCTTTCCAACGACTCCAAAACATTGATGATCTGGCAATCCTGTCTCGAGGTATGGCCACTTAAGTGATATTTATGTACTTTTTTATTCTGGATATTAAAAATAGATTAAATTTTTGTACAATTCCATCATATCAGCCATTGTTGGTAATAAGTGAGGAAGGCTCCAACCACATAGGTGGATTAAGTTAGTTTTTTGAAGTAAAATTACACCTTTTTGACACAAAATTTTTCATGTGGTAGTCACACCAAGTGTAAAGAGATTAAATTAATTAGAGACATTTCTTTCAAAAACACCGTACAAATTTGTTAATCAGCAAGTCGAAAAAAATGAGGATGTAAATTTACATATTATTAATGTATTTTTTTATAACTGATGTAGAAAAAATAAACAACACATGTGCAATGTATTGTTTGCTACACGCTTTTTGTGTTGAAATAACTCGTTTTTTGCCCAAATTACACAAATTTGAAAAGATTGTAACAATGCTTGAAAACTATGTAAATTCACATCTTTTATGTGTAATTTTTCTGTTCCATTATAAATGAAGGTCAAATTTCATATGATTCAAATAAAGAACATTCTAATACTTCCTTTTCAAAAATGAGTAAATTCATACGTTAGTTTTAATCGCTATTTAAACAAAACTATTAAAACAGTCTTCAATTCAGAACAATGAACTTTACATCATTTCCAGTCTATTTTTAAAGTCTGGTCATGCCACAAACAAGGGAAATCCCCCGGAACAGAATTTTCCATTAATATTCGTCTGGACACGTGCGCTCTCTCTCTCGCTTCAATGTGTCCACAAATAAGCTGATGACAAACTTTGTAGGGCGCGAAGGTCTGGCCGTGTCCCTCGACTTTGATTGGAAAGGACACCCACACAAACTAACATCTCCTTCACCCTCTCACCAACCACACACACACGTGGCCATATTTTACACGCGCTTTTCACGGCTCTTGGTCATTGTTGTTGCTGCTGCGACTGTTACTTGCCGAGATTTTCCGCTTTGTGTCCTTCGGCTTGTCTTTTTCGAAACCGCACCTCCCAACACTGTGAGGAAACACAAAGAAAAGGAGGCTGAGATGGGAAATTTGGTGTAAATGTTTTTGCAATTTATTTTGAAAAAAAAAAATTAAAAAGTCAACGGAAAATTCCAAAACAAGTTTTTAAATAAATAAAAAGATAGACTAAAATATAACAAGCAAAATTTCTCATCACTGGACCTCACCACTCGATACGCGGTTGATCCTTTCTCGTCTGGTTGTCCTGGCAGTGTACAGGGTTCGTCCCGTAGGGTGTTTGCTGCAAATCGCTACATCATGTTGGAGTGGCATTTCTGGTTACGTGCCATGGTACGTGGTCCATGGTGAATGCTTACTGAACAATAAATAGCAAAATTTAGAAAATCTTTCTTCGCGGTTTCCTGAGAAAACAAATGAATCTTCGACGAGGCTACGAAAACGAGAAAAAGGGAAGTAATGATAGACAGAGAATGCTCTTGCTGGCAAGCACGAGGTAAAACAAGAGAATTTGCTAGCTATAGTGACGGTCGCTACATCTTCTGATATTTTGGTGCTAGAATCATCAAATGATAGTTTTTTCTATCACTTATTTATAACACTGCTCGCTGAGTTAAGGCTATAATCCTGCTCTAAAATCAACTATTCACGAATGCTCGTAATCCCACCTTCATCCATACCTACACAGTAAACAAAAACATGGTAATATTACATTCGGGAAGGGATAAAATTTTTATGTTAGATTAAATGTGTAATTTTACCAAGAGGTAATAATTAACCTTCTACCGCCCACATTTTTTTCGAAAATTTTTATTTTTCCCGTGTTCAGAAGTTCATTTTGAGCAACTTTTGTTCTACGAAAAACGTGACTTTTCTTGTTTTATGTTTTGCTTGTTTTATTTTTAGTATTTTAATTTGCATTTATCTTGTTCAGTTTATATTTGTTTATGTTAGTATTTGGCTTACTCTACCTCCTCCTATCATTACATTTTGCCTTTCTATTTTTTCATGTTTTTACAGTCACTTTTTCTATTTTTTGCTTGTTCTTCACTTTTTCTGTTATTGAATGGCACCATTATCATTTAAATTGTAAAAAAATACGTAGTCTGGGACACTACAAAAATTACGGCATTTTTTTTTACTCAAAATTTACTCTAACATTTTCTAAAATTTTAAGAGTTCTTCTTTCCAATGCTTTAAAAAATGAAAAATGGTTGAAAATTGGACTTTTGGATTTTTTTTAGATCTAAGCTCGTCTAGAGGCGGGGTTGGGTTGTAGAAGGTTAACCTTTCAAAATTACAGCTTACAAATATACACAATTTTTTACTGAGTATACACACCATTTTTTCCATTGAATTCTGTAATGTTTTACTTATTTTCATCAACTGAAATTTCAGTAAATTAGGTTTTACCGAATTCTCAGTTAACTGACATTTTCCACTTTTACAGATACAGAGAAAAAAAATAATGGTAATATTCACCAGGAAATGGCGACAGATTTTGTGACAAAAAAAGGTGTAATATTACATCAGACATTGGTGAATTTTCATCAGTTTCCGATGAATATTCATCAGGTTTACATTTTTACACATTTTTTGAGTAAAAAAAATGAGCAATATTCAACCAATTAAATTTTCAACATTCCAAAATTCAACTTTTTTTGCTGTGTAGTTTAATAAAATTTCAGTAAAATGGTTTTCAAAACAAAAACAACTGAAATTTCAACCAAAGAAATGTCAAATTATTTTGCAAAAAATTCAATTATTTTTCTGTGTCAGCTTGACAGATCATTTGTAGAATTAAAAAAAAAGATCATTTGTAGAAGTGTCAGCAATCTTTGCTTAAAAAATGTGCAATATCACATTAGGAATTGGTGAATTTTAAACAGTTTCTGATGAATTTTCATCAGGGGATTTTTTAGGTTATAATACTAAAAAAAAGGTGATATTCAACCTACCACATCTTCAACATTCCAAAATTCATTTTTTTTGCTGCGTACTGATTTTTTAGCACACAGAAAAAAATGTTAAATTTTGGAATGTTGAAAATTTGGTTGGTGGAATATTATCTCTTTTTTAAGTAATACTACTCAAAAATGTGAAACTGATGAAAATTCATCAGAAACTCATGATAATTCACAAATTCCTGATGTAATATTACACATTTTTTGACACAAAATCTGTCACCATTTCCTTATGAACATTACCATATTTTTTTCTGTGTAGGTAATCAACAGACCCTTAAAAATAAAATAAAAATGAAGATCTGGCAATATTATATCAACGCAGATAAAAAAAATGCTGGTGATGAATATTACCAATTGGTGACAGATTTTGGAAAGTGTAATATTACACAAGGAACTGGTAATACTTACACAGTAAAAAAAACATGGTAATATTACATCTGGGATGGAGTACTCCTTTATGTCAGAAAAAATGTGTAATTTTACCTCTGAAAATGTGTTATTTTACCACTTTTCTAGTGTAATGTCACTTTTTCAGTCTGAATTGTGGTAAAATTACAACATCACAACAAGGAGGTAATATTCAACCTTCCATATTTAAACCTGAAAAATTTATACAATTTTTTACTGTGTAATATGTTGGAACACAGAAAAAAATAATAGTAATATTCATCAGGAAAAGGTGACAGGTTTTGAGTCAAAAATGTGTAATATAACATTAGGAATTGGTGAATTTTCACGAGTTTCTGATGAATTTTCATCAGGTTCACATTTTTACACATTTTCAATGGAAAAAAGAGGTGATCTTCAAGCAACCAAAATTCCAACCTTCCAAAATTATTTTTTTTTTATGTGGATTTATTTTTCTTTTCATGCCTGGATGGAAGAAAGTTATTTAAAAAACTGATCCGATGAGTCACAAGTTGCAAAATAGAAAGATCCACGTGCATTTCCTACACAGGAAATAAAATCATGCTAATATTACATCTGGGAAGTTTTTTTTTATGTCAAAACAAATACCTCTGAAAATGTTCAATTTTATTGCTTCACTCTTTTTAGTCTAAGTTGAAGTAAATTTACATCATTAAAGAAGTAATTTTCAACCTTCAAAAATTACATTTTTCAAATTTTCACAATTTTTGACTGTGTACTTGAGATTCTCAGATAGTCAATAACCACGAACAAGCATATTTTTCTTTAAATTAATAGTCTTTTACCTTTAGTGTTTATTTTTAATGTCTACCTTTTCAAAAAAAAATCTAAGCTGTGTTAGAGCTGCATAGCAAAAACTCCGATGGTAAAATCGCATGCTAAAGCATGCACATCACCTTCGTCAAAATAAACACTTAATATTACGCACTGCATGTACAATTTTTGCAAACACCGACAAAAAAAAGTTGCAACCGACGGGATTCAAACCCAGCACCAACAGTAAGGCCGGGCGCCTTAGCCCACTCGGCCATCAGACCGATGATAAGCTGTAAGGATAAACGCATATATCAGCTTGACACTTCGGTCAAGTAGGTTTCCCATACTGATGGGCTACATATTTCAGGGCGTAAAATTACATAAAATTGCATAAAATAATGCAATATTTATATTACACGCAGCTGAATTACTACTTTTTTAGCTGTGTGGGTAATGAATTTAAAAAAAAGAATTCTTAATTTCTAAATGATAAATGCTTAAGGAATGATTACTAACTGTAAATTCCCATAATTTTGGTGCCGGCCAGTGGATATTGGATTGGAAGCACACAAATTTTCGGAAATCATTAAGAGGAGGAAGAAACTTGATTAAAAGATTCTTTCGGAAATTCAGAAATTTTTAAACTATTCGACACCCTGCCTGTCAATCCCCGTATACATTGCAGCACACAAAGACCAGGCAAAAGTGCACAGCTTTCATTGTGTTGTTTGGGCGCTCAGTTTGCTGGAAATACCACCCACCTCACCAATATTTCCCAGTTTCCATGCATCAAACGCCGGAAGCTCGCCACCTCCAAAGTGCTTTCCCTGGTATCCCTGTTATATCCCCCCCCCCTGGTGGAAGCAGCCCTGCAGACCACGCGTGCTGAACAAGGAATTGAACGCTTCCAGGAACTTAAGCATCAGGAGTAGAGCAGCGGGAGTAATCGTTAATTATGTTTGATTTTTCTTTCAGCGCTCAACTTTGTCTTGGTCGTCGGTGACGGAGGAGCCTTTGTGTAAGTTGGGGGAGTTTGGTCGTAATGGCAAATGCATGCACTAGCTGACAGGGCACGTCACTAGCTCCGTAATATCGGGGTGGCTACATTGCCTCATCCTCATACACCAGTAAGGACCTAGACTGAACAACGATTTTTTTATGTTAGTTTGGTTTGTATGGTGGTTCTTCAAGAATTGATAAACCAAGGATGAGGGGGCCACCCACGTCACAACTTCCCCCCCTAGGAAATGGTCACAGACGATGGCTAGACAAAGACAAGGTCGGATCAACGAAGTGTTAGTGGATGTATGTGTGCTCACTCCGATCATATATTGCAGACAGGAGCATGACAGACAATAATGGCGAAGCAAGGCAGGTTGGATTAGTGTCGCATTGTGGACAGTTTCAATCTAATTTTGACCTATCTGAAAAATAACTATATTTGATTTACAACATTCCTTAAATTTAAGATTTTGTAAAATGAATTCAACATTATCATTACTTTTATTTGTTTTTTTTTTTGTACAACCTTTGAAAGCAAAAAAAAACGATGTCATAAAAATGTGTGAGTTTACCTCAGACAATCAGTAATGAGCAATTCCAGCCCAAAACAGGATTTTTTTAGGTACTTTTTTCTCGACCCTCTCCGATTTCAATGAAACTTTGTAGACATGTTATCCTAGGCATATATAAGCCATTTTTGTGTATATGGAGCCAGTAACACTCGATAATGACATTTGAGAAGGGCGTACGTGTTTTCAATATTTTTGTATTTCGTAATTTAAATATTGCTGTATCTCGAAGCCGTTGCATTGTATCAAAAAGTGGTCAAAGACAAACTTGTAGGAAATTTGACGGGCTTTCCGAAAAAAATACACTGAAAGAAAAAAAAACTCCACTTTTATGAGATTTTAAGATTTTTAAGTTTAAAAGTTAAATTTGAAGGTGAGCCCACAATTTTTTTTCGCTCAAATTTTTTGTGAAAATAGCCTAAGATGTTACAAAAAGACTCACGAAAAATGCACGATGGAGCAACTCACCTAAAAAAATACAAAAATCATTTGCTGAAACTGTTTTTTTGAAAAGTGCTCTAAACGTCAAAATTTTCAAAAGCCGAATACGGGAATCGATTCTCCAGACAATTTTACATAAAAGTCTCCATATTGACCATTGTCCTAAGTCCAATCCTTGTGAAGTTACAGCGGTTTTAAAAATAAAAATGTTGAAAAAATAGATTTTTTGATGGTTTTTGGCATTTTCTATATGACGGACTTGATTTTTCAGTTTCGAAAATATTTTTACCGAAAAGCTCGTCCAATTTCCCATAAGTTTGTCTTTGACCACATTTCAATTGGATGTATGGGCTTACAGATATAAGCTAATTACATTGCTCATAATTCAAACATAACATTTTTTCAGTGTAGTAAAGTAACCTGGATAATAAATTAGCTTATATCTGTAAGCCCATACATCCAATTGAAATGTGGTCAAAGACAAACTTATGGGAAATTGGACGAGCTTTTCGGTAAAAATATTTTCGAAACTGAAAAATCAAGTCCGTCATATAGAAATTGCCAAAAACCATCAAAAAACCTATTTTTTCAACATTTTTATTTTTAAAACCGCTGTAACTTCACAAGGATTGGACTTAGGACAATGGTCAATATGGAGACTTTTATGTAAAATTGTCTGGAGAATCGATTCCCGTATTCGGCTTTTGAAAATTTTGACGTTTAGAGCACTTTTCAAAAAAACAGTTTCAGCAAATGATTTTTGTATTTTTTTAGGTGAGTTGCTCCATCGTGCATTTTTCGTGAGTCTTTTTGTAACATCTTAGGCTATTTTCACAAAAAAATTGAGCGAAAAAAAATCGTGGGCTCACCTTCAAATTTAACTTTTAAACTTAAAAATCAAAAAATCTCATAAAAGTGGAGTGTTTTTTTCTTTCAGTGTATTTTTTTCGGAAAGCCCGTCAAATTTCCTACAAGTTTGTCTTTGACCACTTTTTGATACGAAGCAACGGCTTCGAGATACAGCAATATTTAAATTATGAACTACAAAAATATTGAAAACACGTACGCCCTTCTCAAATGTCATTATCGAGTATTACTGGCTCCATATACACAAAAATGGCTTATATATGCCTAGGATAACATGTTTACAAAGTTTCATTGAAATCGGAGAGGGTCGGGTACAACCGATTCCCTATTTGACATGGAATTGCTCTAATATTACATGTTTTTTATATGTAATTGCACTTGTTCAACTTGTATTGAAGCTAGAATTATTTTTTTTTTCAGAAGAGATTATCCACGCTGAATTTTACACCTTTGCATAATTTTTCAGTGTTTATGCATTTCAATTTTTTTTCGCCAAAGGTTATGGTAAATTACACGAAAAAGATGTAAATTTTACATTATTTATCATATTCCCATTTTATTAACGTTGCGTCAAATAATTCATTGAAAAAAAAACTTGAAATAAATGTTCGTTATTATTTACAATTGCACTTTTCTAACATTACAAATGTACCCAGTTTTAGATGTAATAAGGGCCATTCATATCATACGTCACACTTAAAGTGCATAGTATAACTTGAAACTGTTATTTTGTTTTTTTGTTTTTTTTTTTTTTTTTTTTTGATAAATATGCCTTAAGTTTTTGAAAACTTTTAAAAAGTTTCTTTTCTGGTCCAGTCGACATTTTTTAAATCTATTTTTCGCACTGTATCACCATAAAGCCATGAACCATAAAGACTTTAGCGATAACTTTAATTGGTATCTTGCCAGTCGGTGACGCTAGAAGGAGGGCAGGGTCGTCGTCGTCGGCGGCGGTGTTGGTCGTTTCGGTCAACTGCTTCCATTTGTGGATTAAAAAGTTTCCAGACGAGGGGAGCTCAATTGTGCACCGATTAGATTGTATACCCATCGCCATCCCCTAAGCTTACATTATCATTTTACCCGCTGGCGCCATAATTAATCGCAACATAAGCTGCGTCTATTTCCATTAAACTTTCGTACCAAGAAAAGAAAACACGATTTTCCTTGACCGACACTCACCAAAACTACAACAGCTACGTCATCACCGAACTGCTCCAGTCGGATCTGCACAAAATCATCGTCTCACCACAGCACCTCTCGGCGGACCACATCAAGGTGTTCCTGTACCAGATCCTGCGCGGACTCAAGTATCTGCACTCGGCGCGCATCCTCCACCGGGACATCAAGCCGGGCAACCTGCTCGTCAACAGCAACTGCGTACTGAAGGTGGGATCTTTGTCATTTCATCTGTTGTAGTCTTCTTCCCGAAGCATCGAAGCTCGGAAGGCACGTCGACGATACACGGAGAGACTGTTTAAGGCAAATTCCACAATCTATGGGTTGATTGATTTTCGTTCTGACTGAAATCATTGTCGAGTTTGCTTAAAACTTGCTTAGCTTACAAATATCTTGGCAATGCTCACTGGGTAATTCTCCGCCAACTCACACAGCAGTTGCCCCGACCCCTCTTCGATTTGCGTGAAACTTTGTCCTAAGGGGTAACTTTTGTCCCTGATCACGAATCCGAGGTCCGTTTTTTGATATCTTGTGACGGAGGGGCGGTACGACCCCTTCAATTTTTGAACATGCGAAAAAAGAGGTATTTTTCAATAATTTGCAGCCTGAAACGGTGATGAGATAGAAATTTGGTGTCAAACGGACTTTTATGTAAAATTAGACTCCCGATTTGATGGCGTACTCAGAATTCCGAAAAAACGTATTTTTCATCGAAAAAAACACTAAAAACGTTCTAAAAATTCTCCCATTTTCCGTTACTCGACTGTAAAATTTTTTGGAACATGTCATTTTATGGGAAATTTAATGTACTTTTCGATTCTACATTGACCCAGAAGGGTCATTTTTTTCATTTAGAACAAAAATTTTCATTTTGAAATTTCGTGTTTTTTTAACTTTGCAGGATTTTTTTAGAGTGTAACAATGTTCTACAAAATTATAGAGCAAACAATTACAAAAATTTTGATATATAGACATAAGGGGTATGCTTATAAACTTCACGAGTTATCGCGATTTTACGAAAAAAAGTTTTGAAAAAGTTGGTCGTCATCGATCATGGCCGTTCATGGTCACCCGCGACAGACACGGACGACGAAACAAAGAGAAACGCAAAAAGATACTTTTTCAAAACTTTTTTTCGTAAAATCGCGATAACTCGTGAAGTTTATAAGCAAACCCCTTATGTCTATATATCAAAATTTTTGTAATTGTCTGCTCTACAACTTTGTAGAACATTGTTACACTCTAAAAAAATCCTGCAAAGTTAGAAAAACACGAAATTTCAAAATGAAAATTTTTGTTCTAAATGAAAAAATGACCCTTCTGGGTCAATGTAGAATCGAAAAGTACATTAAATTTCCCATAAAATGACATGTTCCAAAATTTTTTACAGTCGAGTAACGGAAAATGGGAGAATTTTTCGAAAGTTTTTAGTGTTTTTTTCGATGAAAAATACGTTTTTTCGGAATTCTGAGTACGCCATCAAATCGGGTGTCTAATTTTACATAAAAGTCCCTTTGACTCCAAATTTCTATCTCATCACCGTTTCGGGCTGCAAATTATTGAAAAATACCTCTTTTTTCGCATGTTCAAAAATTGAAGGGGTCGTACCGCCCCTCCGTCACGAGATATCTAAAAACGGACCTCGGATTCGTGATCAGGGACAAAAGTTACCCCTTAGGACAAAGTTTCACGCAAATCGAAGAGGGGTCAGGGCCACTTTTCCCGATTTCGTGTGAGTTGGTAGAGAATTACCCCACTGTTTTTTTTTTTAATTTAACAAACCCATCTTTCACTCAATCCAAACAAATCATTGGTCAGGACCAAAATTGGCCGATTGTTGTATCTGCCTTAAAAATATGTCCGTGTAGAGCAATAATGTTACAAAAGTCATCCTCATTGAAAAAAGTCGTCCCCATAGCTTTCTACCTTGGAAGGCATCAGCCTACATTAAAATGGAAATTTGATTTGTTAGATTTAAACCCAGAAATTTCTTTCCAACTTAAGACAAATTTAGGAAGAAGCAAATTAAATAAATTATTTTACTAACTTTCCGAATAAACCAAACTGTCTTATTGCAGCCGCAATAATAAAATAAAAATCTGGTATTTTTTTTAGCTAAGGCCGTTGCAAATACTTTTTGAAGTTTTTGTCCCTCGGCTCTGAACAAAGTCGAAGGGGGGCAAAAAAATAAAAAAATATAAAAATTGAAATTACAGGCCTAGGTTTCAACATTTGGATGAAAAAAGTGTTTGAAAATGCATTTTGCAGGCGTACAGTTGCTTTCCAATCATTAGTTTTGAAAATATCGAAGTATTGACGGATTTTTTTTTCCGCAGAAAAAAAACTTTTTGTGGGACTGTACATTGGTATTTCATGAAAATTTAAAATGTTTTCAAAGGAGTTCAAACATGCTGAATATGATTATAAACGCGGGAAAATGCATTTTAACTGGTTTTCAGTTGATTAAACTTTAATTTTCATTAAAATTTTGAAGTTTTTCGAAAAAATATTTGCAACGGCCTAACCTACTCTTGAAAAAAACCTATTTAATTTAAACAATTTGAGTTAAAATATTAACCGTTTCTTGATTTATTTACCAAAAAGCCGATTAGATTAGACTGGATTTACCAAAAAACCTGTTCAAAATTATTATTATTGATTTCTCATTCCTCATAAGAGTAATTCTCTTGGAATTTCGCATTCTTTGAGTTTCTTTTTTTTTAATTTGTTTTATTTGTATGAACCAATTTCCATGCATTATCTATGTCAAAAGAAGCTTTCCATTTTGTGTCATCGGCAAAGTTATGATTAGGGCTAGAGAGTTTTTGCGATTTCACGGAAGCCGCGTAATCCGTGAAATTTGATCTTGTCCGTGAAATCTGGCCAATGCCGAAAAATGGCGCAAAATTCGAAAAATCATATTTTTATATTTTCCTGCAATTATTGCAATTGTTACAAAAACTGTTATGAATGAAATCTTATCTACACTTTTTTTTAAATAAGCAAAACCACTTTTGCTGAAAACCACAAAAACAGACAAAAAATGTTTCACTTATTCTACTAATTCTACTTTTGGTGAACTAAGAATGCATTTGCATAGATTTTAACAAACTAGGGGAAATATACCCATTTTAATCACACTAAGCCGTTCGACCAATTCTCATCACTTTTGCCGTTTTCTGCAATTAAATCAAAATTTTCAGATGTATCAACAATGATGAGTTGCTTGCTCACTTTTATTTGAGCTATTTATTAGTTTGGAACAGTCAAAAACACTATATTTAAGCTGTAATTCATGATTAAAGTGCTGATAGGCCGATAATAGAAATAGGATGAGAAAGGGTATAGTTCCCCTATTCTGGTTTTAAAAATTTAAAATTTTTCAGATGTAAAAAATGTAGGAATGGACAAAAGTGAACTCATAAAAAAATGCGTTAAATATTTTGTTTCAGGGAGTAACATTTTTCTTCTTGAACTATTGGTAATTCTCAAAGTAACTGCCCTCCACATAAAAATTCAAATACAATATTTTTTGCATTTTTTTTTTCAAGCAGATTTTAGAGTACCGTGAAATTCCAACTTTTTGTAAATGGCAAGCCGTGAAATTTCAATTTTTGAGCCGTGAGAATTCACTAGCCCTAGTTATGACTTTCCAGAAAAAAAGAGGGTACACGGAAAAAAGTGGAATTTCCAAAAAAATATATCTTGCTTATTTTAGAATTGTTCTATATGATTATGTGAAGTCATTTACGATTGTAAATTTGATTTTGCATTTAAATATAGTTTATTTACCCATGCTTTCGATTTTTTTTCCAAAAATCACATTTTTCAAAATTTTATATTTCCTGTACCAGATTTTATACCATTTTTAAACTCTAGCGCAAAAGATACAAATTTTTGTACCCTGAAACACATCGAAATGTTTCTAAAAAAATATAACCAGCTCGCAACATTGTATGGAGCCTTGCATGGAAAAAAATGTGACAAAATGGTTTCTTTTGACAAAGAGAATGCATAGATGCAGTCTCATTCAAATTAAAAAATGCAAAGAAATTTCGATTTTCGAAAACGTATAGAATTACTTATACGACAATATTGAAACATTTTTGTTTAATTTTTTGATTGCCATTGCCATTGAATAATTTTTCATGAATTTCCAGTATTACTGAAAATTTTGGACAATTTAACAACACAGCAAAAAATCCAATGGTATAATCGCATGCAAAAGCATGCACATCACCTTGGTCAAAATAAACACTTAATATTACACACTGCATGTAAAATTTTTGCAAACAAAAAGTTGCAACCGGCGGGATTCAATCCCAGCACCAACAGTAAGGACTGGCGCCTTAACCCACTCGGCCATCAGACCGATGAAAAGCTTTAACGATAAACGCATATATGAGCTTGACTTTTCGGTCAAGTAGGTTTCCTATACCGATGGACTACATATTTCTGGGGGTAAAATCACATAAAATTGCATAAAATAATGCAATATTTATTTTACATCCAGGCCTTTTACACGCAGCTGGATTACTACTTTTTTAGCTGTGAACTGTACCCGAGCAGGGGTAAATAACACGGGAATACCAAATTTTGGTATTACTTGGGCAAATAACAGCGACCAAAATGTGCCCTTGGTTGCCCAGTAATAGATGGTAAAATACCATGAAATCATACCAAAATCTTGTATGTGTAAGGGCACAACAATACCAAACCATGTTATTCCAAGGGTAAAATAATACCTCAAAATAAAACCATTTCAATACCAAGTTGAGGTCTTCTGGATTTTTGAACATTGCTTGAATACCAAAACTTGGTATTGCCATGGTTTTATTTTTAGGTATTCCCGCGCCCTTGGAAAATCATATTTTGGTATTTCTGTGGTCTTTCACATACATGATTTTGGTATGATTTGATGGTATTTTACCATCTATTACTGGGCAACTAAGAGCACATTATGGTCGCTGGTATTTGAACAAGTAATACCAAAATTTGGTATTTTCATACCATTTTTAGTGCAGCAGTTGCAGTTTGTGAAAAAACGGAAATGATCCATTTGCAACAGCCAAATCTACTCACCTGATGATTCCATGTTGTTATTAGTGATATTCTTCACCACACCGAATGCATTTGTCATTGATGAACGGCCTGTGCCTGAAGTTCTTGAAGCTTCTGAAAAATAACAAGATTGAAAAATAAGTATTATTAAAATGAAACTGAATTGAAATTCACCAAAATTCATTTATCTGTCGATTGACTCGTTTTTCAAAGTATTTGGTTATCCCGACTTAGAGATATTTCAACGTTTTTGAAAAAAATAGTAGTGGGTATATCACACTAATTTTTAAAATCATCTTTAACATTTTTGGGTTTCAAGTCATTTTAGCGCAAAATTAATTAACTCGTAAATTTTTTAAAACAAATTTCCCATAGTTTCAGAAAAAATTGATGAAACCTTTCAATATTCAAATAATACCAAAATGTGCCATCCTGACATAGAAAATTTTCCACAATTTCAAGTCATTTCTGTAGGGGGTATATCAAAAATGTTTAAAATCAAGTTTGAAATTTCCGGTTTTGAATGAAAGCATTCGCTTTGAGACATCATTTTAGCGCAAAATTAATTATTTTGTCAAAATTGGTCAAAATTTTCCCATAGTTTCAGAGGAAATTGATATAACACTTAAATACCAAAATAATACCAAAATGTGCCATCCTGACTTAGAAAATTTTCCACAATTTCAAGTCATTTCTGTAGGGGGTATATCAAAAATGTTTAAAATCAAGTTTGACATTTCCGGTTTTGAATGAAAGCATTCGCTTTGAGACATCATTTTAGCGCAAAATTAATTATTTTGTCAAAATTGGTCAAAATTTTCCCATAGTTTCAGAGGAAATTGATAAAACACTTAAATACCAAAATAATACCAAAATGTGCCATCCTGACTTAGAAAATTTTCCACAATTTCAAGTCATTTCTGTAGGGGGCACTAGCGTGCCCAGGTCCTCAAGGAAGGTGGGGCAAAAATATTAGAGTTTTGAAAATTTCGTCGTTTATGGACACCCCCTGCCCAATTTTAGAACAAATTTCCGAGGATGGTGGGGCAACTGCCCCATGTTGCCCCACCCTGGGCACGCTAGTGGTAGGGGGTATATCAAAAATGTTTAAAATCAAATTTGACATTTCCGGTTTTGAATGAAAGCATTCGCTTTGAGACATCATTTTAGCGCAAAATTAATTATTTTGTCAAAATTGGTCAAAATTTTCCCATAATTGCAGATGAATTTGATAAAATACTGTAATACCAAAAGAATACCAAAATGTGGTGTTCGATCATTGACAAATTCTGCAATTTTGCAATATCAAAACAATACCTTAAATTGGTATGATACCACATTTTGCTCTTGCATAATCCTTAAGACAAATTTTAAAGGGTCCAGGAATACCAAAATTTGGTATTGATACCAGAGAAAGGTATTATTACGCATTTCCCTTGTTATTTACCCATGCTCGGGTATAACTATCGGACGCTTTTTGTTGCTGTTGCATTTTTGAAGTTGATGTCAGTAAACGCTCAAGTTTCGTCAAGGTATGATAGATTTGGGCTTCCCGACATAATTTAATTTTAGTGAATGCTCTGCCAATAAATAAAATTATAGATTTTGGAAATAGAATTTAACATTTTTCAATATTTTTTTTGTTTATTTGTTGTTTTTGAATACCCCTGACTCAAAGCGTTTTCAAAAACTTCCAAAAAGCAAAAAAAAAACCCTATAACTGTATTTATTGGCAGGGAATTCCGTTAAATTCAATTCTATCGATTGGAGCGTTTTCATGAAGCCAAAATCTGTCATACCTTGACGAAACTGAAGCGTTTACTGACATCAACTTCAAAGATGTCGAGTAGATTATTCAGTGAAAAAAAAAATATTTTGTGAGGTGCTAAGCTCTAAGGTATGAATTTTTAAGCAATTCAACCTTAATTTAAGTGGGAAAATGGTAACTAAGCATAACAATATGTAAATTTACATATGTAATTAAACACATTTTTTGACACAATATTGGTCTCAATATCATCATAACAAACAATACTATTTTATTTAATTGTACTCTGTATTAATTTTTATATAAATCTTATTCATTTCGAGTGTATTTCAAACTAATCATTTGAAATCTTACTAATCAAAAGTGGAACTCACAGTCAACAAAGTTGTTGAAATAGCAAAGTTTATTGTTAATAATGTCGTCAATAGGTTTCGCCTCCTTGATACTGGTTTCCTATCTAATAGCACAACATTTGACTCACATTTCAATAAATTTCTTCTTCTATCCCCCTCTCAGATCTGCGACTTTGGCCTGGCCCGCGTCGAGGAGCCCGATCAGTCCAAGCACATGACCCAGGAGGTGGTCACACAGTACTACCGGGCGCCGGAGATCCTGATGGGTGCCCGCCACTACTCCGCTGCCGTGGACGTGTGGTCCGTGGGGTGCATCTTTGGCGAGCTGCTCGGCCGCCGCATTCTGTTCCAGGCCCAGAGCCCGGTGCAGCAGGTAAGTTTCACGTTTTGCGACGTTTCTTCAGAGGTTCACCAAAGTCGCTCTTTTTTTTCAACAGTTGGAACTGATCACGGAACTGCTCGGCACACCCACTCTGGAGGACATGCGACACGCCTGCGAGGGCGCCCGAACCCACATGCTGCGCCGCGCCCCGAAACCTCCGTCGCTGTCCGCTCTGTACACGCTCAGCACGCACGCCACCCACGAGGCGGTTCACCTGCTCTGCCAGATGCTCGTCTTTGATCCGGTGAGTTGGCGGTAAATTTCTCGATATATTATCCTTTTTTAACTCTTTTTTCCTATCGTTTTTCAGGACAAGAGAATCTCGGTGATTGACGCGTTGGCCCACCCGTACGTGGACGAGGGCCGGCTCCGGTACCATTCCTGCATGTGCAAGTGCTGCTACACGCCGTCGGCGGGCATGCGTCAGTACGCGGCCGAGTTTGAACCGTCGGCGCAGCAGCCGTTCGACGATCTGTGGGAGCGCAAGCTGACCTCGGTGCAGCAGGTGAAAGGTGAGTTGGGAATTTTTATTCTTTTCGGGGCTAACATGAAATTCAATGCTCAAAACGGTCGAAAAGGTTCCAAATATCGGTGCTAATCTCCAGAAAATTAATATACTTTCTTCAAAAACGTGCCTTTTTTGTTCTACAAAATGGCCAAATCTAAAAATAGGTCAAAATATAAAAAAAAAACTTGCTAAGCGCCGATAAAAAATCTGGACAAATCTGGCAAACAAAATCTAACAATTATGATTGGGGAAGGGTAGGGAAGTAATAATTTTATTCAAAAGTTTGTTAAAATAAGATGGTTTAATTGATTTTTGAGGTTGAATTTACGTTCAAATCAACTTAAAAATTTACTAAGTATTTAGATTTTGCATTTAACTCGCTTATTTCTGGAAAAATTAGTCAAAATCTGTAAAAAAAAAAATCCAGAACAAAAAATGGTTTATCTTTATTCTAGCTGACCCTTGAAATTTCTAACATTTCGAGATTTATCTGACAATCTGGCAACCGCAAACAAAAATCAAATCAAATTATTCGATTCGATTTGAACTGTGTTTTTTCTTGTATTTTATAATTTTCCTTGACCTTTACTATGGCCCAAGAATGAATTTTGTGTTAAATTCTCATACAAATTTAACTGCTGTCCATACTAAAATGATATCTAAATATTCTTAAATCTGTAGCATGATAACGAAATTTCTGATAAATCTGGTTGTGGTGTCTTGGTGAATTTGGCAAAGTTTAGTTTAGGTATATGTAAGGAAAATTTCAGGAAAATTTCGATTTCAATATAATGCAAATTTTTGAAATATTTTGAAATTTTTCATTTTTTGAAAAGTGCCCTTTGTTGCCCAAGCCTAAAAATATTTTTTCGAAATTTTCAGAAAATTTTCCATAAATGTGTCCAATGCACAGATAAAAATAGAAAAAGGTCGAATTGGGAGCCAAATAAAATATAGCGTTTACGGTCAAATATTTGCGTTTTTGTCATGTTTTCTTGTATAAAAGGTACCCAAGTAGCAAGTAAAACTTCGCTCTTTATTATGTTGTTGAACAATTGCTACATAAGCGTTTTTATACGTTAATTATTGAACAAGTGTAAAAAAATTTGGTCAATTGTTCAAATGTTGATCAGAAGACCATTGTTCAACATGATTGTGTAACACAAATGTCAAATTTAGCAACGGATTACGAAAACTTCATTTTGCAGTTTATTCTTACTGAAATGAAACTTGCGTTTAGAACTCGAAAAGCAAAATGACATTTGCATACATGATTTTTTTTTCATTTCAGTACCAAACGTGATGAAATAGTAGATTTGACCTTTGGTTTCGTCTGGGATTTCTCGTAAACAAGTCTGCCACGTTATGTTCTAGAACGGTTCTTAAAACGTGTGCCTAACTCACTTCTGAATCTTAAAAGCAGGATGTTGTTAAACGGTTCCAATAACGTTTACCTAACTCGGTTCCGAATCTTATAGTCAAGAGTTCTTGCGACGTGTTTATCAAACATTCTCTATGCAAGTATGGCTTGCACTAAGGGTTGCCAGGTTGCCAGATTAATCTGGGAATGCCAGATTTTTCAAGTGTCAGCCAGAATAAAGATTCAGATTTTACCAGATTTTTAACCTTATGAAATTTTTGAACAACTTTTTGATAAAAATTAAACAAATTAGAGTGTGATTTTCTTTAATAAAATTTTAATTCAGCATCTTTGAGGACATTAAACCAGTTAAAACATCTGAATTCTTCAAACTTTTGAATTAATTCATATCCTCCCTCTCCTTCATCATTCAGAATTGTTAGATTTTCGTCTGCCAGATTTTTCCAGATTTATAATCGATACTTTGCCAGATTTTTCGAATTTTGACCTGGTAACCCTGCTTGCACTTACAAAACTAACTTAAAACACGCACAGTTCAACAACAGAAAACGTGCGCTTTTTCCAGCGTTCAAGAGTTCTCAAGGACGTTGTGAAAACATAGTAAATGAGTTCAATAACCAGTTCGGAAATTTCTTGGTGAACAAAGTGTGCTACTTGGGTACAAGTTGTCATGCTATAGGCATGACAAAAAGACAAATAGCTTTGCTGCAACCGTGAGGCAGTAGCGATGATCACGAAAATAGTGGAATAAAAAAAGAAAAAGGTGGAATGATTGCTGGTTATTTTTCAGAATCATTCTTCCTTGATTTTGATTTGTTTTCAAAAAAACCATTTAATATTATAAGTATTTCTAGTCAGGAATTTACATGGCAGCTGGGAGTTTGTCTGCATCAGATTAACATTTTTTGCCAGGCGACTACTTGCTAGATTTTTTCAGTCAACATATTTCGTAGAGCTGTGACAGCTTGAGTTCGATCATTGCTTGCATCTGGACACTGTGACGAGAAGTTCGTAATTTCTGTGTTAAATTATATTTTTTTAACTGGGCCTGTTGCAATAATTTTGTCCCAAGTCAAAAAGAATTCAATCCGACGGTAGGAAGGTTCTTCTTAATTTGTTTCGATCTGGTTATACCTAATATGGTTGCATGAAAAACTTCTCCAAATTTAGCGGGCACAGCTATTTTGCAGTTTTTTTTTTTTTTTGCTTTACAACTTCTCAATAATTGGGAACGATTGGTTCAGTCCTCACTCATGCGATTTCAATTTGTAGGATTTTTCAATGGAAAACTAAACAAACTATAAGAATCTTAAATATTCAACTTAAAAGATAATAAAAATAACATAACCCCATTTTTTTCTTGCAGAGGAAATGCACAAATTCATCGCGGAGCAGCTGCAAACCGGTCGCGTGCCACTATGTATAAATCCTCAGAGTGCCGCCTTCAAGAGCTTCGCCAGGTAAGCTAATCCCGAGCCCCATGATGTTGGTTGTTCGCGTTTTATTTATTACCTTTTTTTCAAGTAGTTGATTGTTTTCGTAAATTAAACTATTCCTTTATTTTTTGTTAAATCTCGCGCGTTCTTTCCTGCTGACGGTTAGGGAAATGATTTTGCCTCGCGATTGAGACACTTTTGCGATTTGGATTATTTTTTCTCTAGGATTAGCCTCTTTTTGCGTAATCAGAGTTGGGAGCGAAATTAAGTGGGGTTTAACACTAATCGCCCAATTGACCTACCTCTACTATCTGTTGATTTCCTTTATTTTTTTTTTTTACACTTTTCCCTTGCCCGGACAGATTTTATCGGCTGACCAGAACAAGGAAGCCTTTGTTAGATTCGCGGTACTGTACTGTCTTTGTTTACAAAAAAAGCAAGGTTTTTGTTTTCGTTACTTGTTATCAACCTAGATGGTCATCACTTAGAAATATTTATCGAATAAAAACTACGATGATGATGATAGAACGCGGTGTGTTTACTAGATTATATTTTTGAAGAATTACAAAAATATATTTTTTTCA